>NW_026600332.1:230000-255000 GCF_029448725.1 Salvelinus fontinalis
TGGTTGTCCTAACTCTGGGTGGATATTCTAACTCTGGGTGGATGTCCTAACTCTGGGTGGTTGTCCTGACTCTGGGTGGTTGTCCTAAATCTGGGTGGATATTCTAACTCTGGGTGGTTGTCCTAACTCTGGGTGGATATTCTAACTCTGGGTGGATATCCTAACTCTGGGTGGATATTCTAACTCTGGGTGGATATCCTAACTCTGGGAGGGTATTCTAACTCTGGGTGGATATCCTAACTCTGGGAGGGTATTCTAACTCTGGATGGATATCCTAACTCTGGGAGGGTATTCTAACTCTGGGTGGATATCCTAACTCTGGGAGGGTATTCTAACTCTGGGTGGGTATCCTAACTCTGGGTGGATATTCTAACTCTGGGTGGTTGTCCTAACTCTGGGTGGTTGTTCTAACTCTGGGTGGGTATCCTAACTCTGGGTGGTTGTCCTCTGGGTGGGTATTCTAACTCTGGGTGGTTGTCCTCTGGGTGGGTATTCTAACTCTGGGAGGATATTCTAACTCTGGGTGGGTATTCTAACTCTGGGTGGATATTCTAACTCTGGGTGGTTGTCCTCTGGGTGGGTATTCTAACTCTGGGAGGATATTCTAACTCTGGGTGGGTATCCTAACTCTGGGTGGGTATCCTAACTCTGGGTGGTTGTCCTCTGGGTGGGTATTCTAACTCTGGGTGGGTATTCTAACTCTGGGTGGATATTCTAACTCTGGGTGGGTATTCTAACTCTGGGTGGATATTCTAACTCTGGGTGGGTATTCTAACTCTGGGTGGGTGTCCTAACTCTGGGTGGGTATTCTAACTCTGGGTGGGTATCTTAACTCTGGGTGGGTATTCTAACTCTGGGTGGTTGTCCTAACTCTGGGTGGGTATTCTAACTCTGGGTGGGTATCTTAACTCTGGGTGGATATTCTAACTCTGGGTGGTTGTCCTAACTCTGGGTGGTTGTCCTAACTCTGGGTGGTTGTCCTAACTCTGGGTGGATGTCCTAACTCTGGGTGGATGTCCTAACTCTGGGTGGTTGTCCTAACTCTGGGTGGTTGTCCTAACTCTGGGTGGGTGTCCTAACTCTGGGTGGATGTCCTAACTCTGGGTGGTTGTCCTAACTCTGGGTGGTTGTCCTAACTCTGGGTGGGTATTCTAACTCTGGGTGGGTATTCTAACTCTGGGTGGTTGTCCTAACTCTGGGTGGGTGTCCTAACTCTGGGTGGATGTCCTAACTCTGGGTGGTTGTCCTAACTCTGGGTGGTTGTCCTAACTCTGGGTGGATATTCTAACTCTGGGTGGTTGTCCTAACTCTGGGTGGTTGTCCTAACTCTGGGTGGTTGTCCTAACTGCCCCACCACCACAGAGAGCACTGAAAAAAAATATGTAGTTGACAGCCAATGTTTACTTTTTTATTTGGGACCACAACAGTCAATTGTAAAACATTCTAACAGTATTTCTGATTGTATTCTCAACTCACCATCACATACTTTTAATGTGGGGCTATGACCGTCAATCACAAACTAGTCTGACATAATGTCTCAACTCACCACCGCTAATGAGATGGGTGTGGCTTAATTTATTTTATTTTTATTTTTTATTTCACCTTTATTTAACCAGGTAGGCTAGTTGAGAACAAGTTCTCATTTGCAACTGATACCTGGCCAAGATAAAGCATAGCAGTGTGAACAGACAACAACACAGAGTTACACATGGAGTAAACAATAAACAAGTCAATAACATGGTAGAAAAAAGAGAATCTATATACAATGTGTGCAAAAGGCATGAGGTAGGCAATAAATCGAGTAATTACAATTTAGCAGATTAATGCATGTCGCGTCGGAGCTTCTCAAAGTCAGGGGGTCGTGGTCGACAGTGAGCACCTCGTCACTTCTGTCACATCCAACCTGGATGGATGTTTGGTTTTAATACAGACGAGAGCTCTGAATCCAGCTTCACAGAGATATGAGCTGGTGAAGGGTACCATGAGTTTGAGGGTGCTTTCAAGACAACTTGGAACTCTGGGAAAAATATGACATAAAATAATGACGTCAGTGATCTTCAGGTCAGAAAGTCAACGCTTTATAAAGAGGCCCGAGTTCCAGAGATGGATGACTGTTCAAAAAGTTGCCAGTTGTCTTGAACTCAATGAAGTCAGAGATTTCAGTTTGCAAACAAAGTAAAACATATATATAAATCATTCAGTGAATAAAGCTGCATACACACATGGTCTCTTTGTTTCTTAAGGAAGGCAGCTCCAAAATGCAGGTGTTTCAGCCTGGCTCAGTGCTCTCTGTGGTGGCGGGGCAGCCTGGCTCAGTGCTCTCTGTGGAGGCGGGGCAGCCTGGCTCAGTGCTCTCTGTGGTGGTGGGGCAGCCTGGCTCAGTGCTCTCTGTGGAGGCGGGGCAGTCTGGCTCAGTGCTCTCTGTGGAGGCGGGGCAGCCTGGCTCAGTGCTCTCTGTGGAGGTGGGGCAGCCTGGCTCAGTGCTCTCTGTGGTGGTGGGGCAGCCTGGCTCAGTGCTCTCTGTGGAGGCGGGGCAGCCTGGCTCAGTGCTCTCTGTGGAGGTGGGGCAGCCTGGCTCAGTGCTCTCTGTGGAGGTGGGGCAGCCTGGCTCAGTGCTCTCTGTGTTGGTGGGGCAGCCTGGCTCAGTGCTCTCTGTGGAGGCGGGGCATCCTGGCTTAGTGCTCTCTGTGGTGGCGGGGCAGCCTGGCTCAGTGCTCTCTGTGGAGGCGGGGCAGCCTGGCTCAGTGCTCTCTGTGGAGGCGGGGCAGCCTGGCTCAGTGCTCTCTGTGGAGGTGGGGCAGCCTGGCTCAGTGCTCTCTGTGGAGGTGGGGCAGCCTGGCTCAGTGCTCTCTGTGGAGGCGGGGCAGCCTGGCTCAGTGCTCTCTGTGGAGGCGGGGCAGCCTGGCTCAGTGCTCTCTGTGGAGGTGGGGCAGCCTGGCTCAGTGCTCTCTGTGGTGGCGGGGCAGCCTGGCTCAGTGCTCTCTGTGGAGGCGGGGCAGCCTGGCTCAGTGCTCTCTGTGGAGGTGGGGCAGCCTGGCTCAGTGCTCTCTGTGGAGGTGGGGCAGCCTGGCTCAGTGCTCTCTGTGGAGGCGGGGCAGCCTGGCTCAGTGCTCTCTGTGGTGGTGGGGCAGCCTGGCTCAGTGCTCTCTGTGGTGGCGGGACAGCCTGGCTCAGTGCTCTCTGTGGAGGCGGGGCGGCCTGGCTCAGTGCTCTCTGTGGAGGCGGGGCAGCCTGGCTCAATGCTCTCTGTGGAGGTGGGGCAGCCTGGCTCAGTGCTCTCTGTGGAGGTGGGGCAGCCTGGCTCAGTGCTCTCTGTGGAGGTGGGGCATCCTGGCTCAGTGCTCTCTGTGGAAGTGGGGCAGCCTGGCTCAGTGCTCTCTGTGGAGGTGGGGCAGCCTGGCTCAGTGCTCTCTGTGGAGGTGGGGCAGCCTGGCTCAGTGCTCTCTGTGGAGGCGGGGCAGCCTGGCTCAGTGCTCTCTGTGGAGGTGGGGCAGCCTGGCTCAGTGCTCTCTGTGGAGGCGGGGCAGCCTGGCTCAGTGCTCTCTGTGGAGGCGGGGCAGCCTAGCTCAGTGCTCTCTGTGATGGGGCAGCCTGGCTCAGTGCTCTCTGTGGAGGTGGGGCAGCCTGGCTCAGTGCTCTCTGTGGTGGTGTTTCAGCCTGGCTCAGTGCTCTCTGTGGAGGAGGGGCAGACTGGCTCAGTGCTCTCTGTGGAGGCGGGGCAGCCTGGCTCAGTGCTCTCTGTGGAGGTGGGGCAGCCTGGCTCAGTGCTCTCTGTGGAGGTGGGGCAGCCTGGCTCAGTGCTCTCTGTGGAGGTGGGGCATCCTGGCTCAGTGCTCTCTGTGGAAGTGGGGCAGCCTGGCTCAGTGCTCTCTGTGGAGGCGGGGCAGCCTAGCTCAGTGCTCTCTGTGATGGGGCAGCCTGGCTCAGTGCTCTCTGTGGAGGTGGGGCAGCCTGGCTCAGTGCTCTCTGTGGTGGTGTTTCAGCCTGGCTCAGTGCTCTCTGTGGAGGCGGGGCAGACTGGCTCAGTGCTCTCTGTGGAGGCGGGGCAGCCTGGCTCAGTGCTCTCCTGGTGGCGGGGCAGCCTGGCTCAGTGCTCTCTGTGGAGGTGGGGCAGCCTGGCTCAGTGCTCTCTGTGGTGGTGTTTCAGCCTGGCTCAGTGCTCTCTGTGGAGGCGGGGCAGACTGGCTCAGTGCTCTCTGTGGAGGCGGGGCAGCCTGGCTCAGTGCTCTCCTGGTGGCGGGGCAGCCTAGCTCAGTGCTCTCTGTGGAGGTGGGGCAGACTAGCTCAGTGCTCTCTGTGGTGGTGGGGCAGCCTAGCTCAGTGCTCTCTGTGGAGGCGGGGCAGCCTGGCTCAGTGCTCTCTGTGGTGGGGCAGCCTGGCTCAGTGCTCTCTGTGGTGGGGCAGCCTGGCTCAGTGCTCTCTGTGGTGGGGCAGCCTGGCTCAGTGCTCTCTGTGGTGGTGGGGCAGCCTGGCTCAGTGCTCTCTGTGGTGGTGGGGCAGCCTGGCTCAGTGCTCTCTGTGGTGGTGGGGCAGCCTGGCTCAGTGCTCTCTGTGGTGGTGGGGCAGCCTGGCTCAGTGCTCTCTGTGGAGGCGGGGCAGCCTGGCTCAGTGCTCTCCTGGTGGCGGGGCAGCCTAGCTCAGTGCTCTCTGTGGAGGTGGGGCAGACTAGCTCAGTGCTCTCTGTGGTGGTGGGGCAGCCTAGCTCAGTGCTCTCTGTGGAGGCGGGGCAGCCTGGCTCAGTGCTCTCTGTGGTGGGGCAGCCTGGCTCAGTGCTCTCTGTGGTGGGGCAGCCTGGCTCAGTGCTCTCTGTGGTGGGGCAGCCTGGCTCAGTGCTCTCTGTGGCGGGGCAGCCTGGCTCAGTGCTCTCTGTGGTGGCGGGGCAGCCTGGCTCAGTGCTCTCTGTGGTGGTGGGGCAGCCTGGCTCAGTGCTCTCTGTGGTGGTGGGGCAGCCTGGCTCAGTGCTCTCTGTGGAGGTGGGGCGAGCCTGGCTCAGTGCTCTCTGTGGAGGCGGGGCGAGCCAGCAGAAAATACGTAGCGTTGCGCCGTGATTGGCTCAGTTTTCTGTCACTCACAGGGACACTACGTCATCGCCAAGTTTAAGTTATTAGTAAGGGTGGACATCCAAAATTTCAGCCCTTTGGGTCTTGCCATAGAGTTATATTACAAGTACCCTTCCAAGAAGGTCATTGGCCACAGATAAAATGACATCAAATCACATTATATCTACCTTACCTTTGATTGGACCCATCTTAGTTTCAAAATCTTAGCTGGCAGTCATCATCATGAATCAAGTTGACATTCAACTAGCAAATCCTTTTTAATCCTTGTCACATGAAGAGAAATAATAAAGATGAATTATAGATAAAACGCACCGGTGCTCATCGGCCATTGGACATAAAGATTACACAACAAGTTGGAAATCACAAATTCAACAATGAGTGGTTTGGAAGGAATCGGTGGCTAACTGCCAGCGCTGCAAAACAACCACTCACGCCTGCTGTTCAATGGAGTGGCTGGGAGTTTCTCCCGACTTCCAGAAATCCACAGAATGACAGACTTTTGATGACAAAGTCTCATGACAACATTTGCCCACAAGGGACCGTTGCACCACCTTCACAAGGTGAGTCCAGAATGTATTTCATGATGCTGCATAAATGATGTAATATGCCAGGGAGATATGTATACTGTAGCTAAGAAAGTAATAGTAAGCTTCCTTTCCTCTTGACCGTAGCCACTGCCCAAGCCTGAAGCAGGGTTGTCTCTATAGGTCTGGTCTCTAACGGTCTGGTCTCTATAGGTCTGGTCTCTATAGGTCTGGTCTCTATAGGTGTAGTGGCTTCTTTTCCTCTTGACCGTAGCCACTGCCCAAGCCTGAAGCAGGGTTGTTTCGTACGCATACAGTCCACACTCAACGTTTCCAAACGGCCAAACATTCAATGACTTCCAGGGATATGGTGCTACAAAAATGTTTATTCTTCTTATATCTAACAAGGAAATTATTCTCCAATCAACTTAAAGCATAGATTACTTGATATGGAAAATACATAATATGATCTGTATGTCTGTCTGTCTGTCTGTATGTCTGTATGTCTGTCTGTCTGTCTGTCTGTCTGTCTGTATGTCTGTATGTCTGTATGGTCAAAAAACTATACCGCTCCCGCATCTAGCAAGGACTCCTCCCCACGAAGAACCAACTTCCTGCCTTTATCCTAATACACTTAACACAGTACAATGAATGGGCAAGAGGGGGGGCCAAACACTAAGTTACACTAACAACAAATGAATACATCTCAATCAGGTAAATATACATTTTAAAGGTACCTAATATGTCACCATATACATCAATATTTAATATATTTACATAAATGTACATGGAGCTCAATATGTTCTGTCTTTTATACAAATATGTCCACTTCGGCTCTAACACTAAATGTAGTGTAGTAAGCTATTAGTAGCCCGTGTGCCTCACCCTAATCATTTGGTCTATTTTCACCAACACGTTACTGCAAACACATCGTCTGTGGCCGGTGTGTGCTTGTTTGCCAACTTTTTCTGTACAGCTTTGACAGTGCTTCTGATAGTAGTGGTGGCGCCTGGCACGTGCAAATTCAGCACACACAACATTCTATAATAGAATTGTGTTATTTGACGTGTCAAATTAAACGGTGTTCAATGTGCCTCACTGAGGTCAAATGACCCTTTGACCTCAATATCAATTTTCTTTGCTTTTGGGAGCCAGAGAGAGAACCGTTAAGGTTAGAAGCACAATTTCACCTCAGGAACAATCCTAAGGTCCTCCCGATCTGTGCAAGCCTAACATTGACCTTGTGGCATTAACCCTTCACAGTTAATAATTTAGTCTATTTACCCCTCTTAATGTCAAATACTGTTCTAACTTGGTGGTGCACATGTAGCCTATAGCCTGTTTTAGAGAAATGTCATCGTTGAATATTGTAAGAGCTTTCATTGTCTGTTTAAATGCCCCCTTTATTTATCCTACGGTTCTGACTTGGTGTACAGGGAGAACACTGTAAGAACGGCCCATGTTCTGAATTCTGTCCCTATACATTTCAAAAGTGCTGAACAAATAGTTATACTACGTCCGTCCAGCCCTGTGCAACTCTTTCATGGACTTTCTGACAGGCTGCCCCCAGGTGGTGAAGGTAGGAAACAACATCTCCACCCCACTGATCCTCAACACTGGGGCCCCACAAGGGTGCGTTCTCAGCCCTCTCCTGTACTCCCTGTTCACTCACGACTGCGTGGCCATGCACGCCTCCAACTCAATCATCAAGTTTGCAGACGACACGACAGTTGTAGGATTGATTACCTACGACAATGACAGCCGTCAAGGAGGAGGTGAGGGCCCTCGGAGTGTGGTGTCAGGAAAATAACCTCTCACTCAACGTCAACAAAACAAAGGAGATGATTGTGGACTTCAGGAAACAGCAGAGGGAACACCCCCCTATCCACATCGACGGGACAATAGTGGAGTAGGTGGAAAGTTTTAAGTTCCTTGGTGTACACATCACAGACAAACTGAATTGGTCCACCCACATACAGAGTGGTGAAGAAGGCGCAACAGCACCTCTTCAACCTCAGGAGGCTGAAGAAATTCGGCTTCACCTAAAACACTCACAAACTTCTACAGATGCACAATCGAGAGCATCCTGTCGGGCTGTATCACCGCCTGGTACGGCAACTGCTCCGCCCACAACCGTAAGGCTCCCCAGAGGGTAGTGAGGTCTGCACAACGCATCACTGGGGACAAACTACCTGCCCTCCAGGACACCTACACCACCCGATGTCACAGGAAGGCCATAAAGATCATCAAGGACAACAACCACCCGAGCCACTGCCTGTTCACCCCACTATCATCCAGAAGGTGAGGTCAGTACAGGTGCATCAAAGCAGGAACCGAGAGACTGAAAAACAGCTTCTATCTCAAGGCCATCAGACTGTTAAACAGCCACCACTAACATTTAGTGGCCACTGCCAACATACTGACTCAACTCCAGCCACTTTAATAATGGGAATTGATGGAAATAGATCATAAAATGTATCACTACCCACTTTAAACAATGCCACTTAATATATTGTATATGTATATACTGTATACTCTATACCATCTACTGCATCTTGCCTATGCCGTTCGTTCATATATTTATATGTACATATTCTTATTCCATCCCCTTACATTTGTGTGTATAAGGTAGGAGTTGTGGAATTGTTAAGTTACTAGTGAGATATTACTACACTGTCGGAACTAGAAGAACAAGGATTGACACACTACACACTCATTAACATCTGCTAACCATGTGTATGTGACAAATAAAATGTGCTTTGATTTGATTTGTCATGGAAAGAGCAGGTGTTCTTAATATTTTGTCTACTCAGTGTATGTGATGTATTGTCATCAAGGGTTACTTTTTATTGGTAACATTTGCCTACATTAGGAAGTCCCTTGGTGAAGTCCACAGGACTGAACATTAGGAAATCCAACATCCATGTCTCTATCACTGACACATACAGATCAATGGTAATGCTACAATTCACTGGAAAAGGCACACCGGGAAATTATCCTGGAGGTGTGCCTTATTGGGGGCGTGGCTTTTCAAATTGTTATTTTTGGCCACCCGTGAGAGGCAGTGTTGTAACAATTTAACTGGTCTATACTTGCGCTAATTACAGTTAGATAATGTCTGCTGCCAGGTCTGATGTTTTAAATGTTTACATAAGAGCATGTAGCAATGAAGACTTGTAAGTGTAGTTTGTCCTTAACCCAACATTGACCTTGTCAAGAAATACAGACCTCTTGGTGTAGTGGTTAAAACTACTATATGAGTTGTTATTGCATAACACCATTGGTGTCAACTATAAACACTTCCTGGTTAAACTACTACATGAGGTCTTATTGCATAACACCATTGGTGTCAACTATAAACACTTCCTGGTTAAAACTACTATATGAGGTGTTATTGCATAACACTGACAAAGTGTAACAGCATCAGCACTGAGTACAGTGTTAATTTAACACTCAAAAGTTTGGACCCGTATAGACACTGGCCCAATGACACTGTTAGTGTTGATGTGAAACCTTTATTTAACTCGGCGAGTCAGGTAAGAACACATTCTTATTTACAATGACGGCCTACACCGGCCAAACCCGGACGACGCTGGGCCAATTGTGCGCCGCCCTCTGGGACTCCCAATCACGTCCGGATGTGATACAGCCTGGATTCAAACCAGGGACTGTAGTGACGCCTCTTGCAGTGCCTTAGACCGCTGCGCCACTCGGGATTGATTTAACACGGAAGAATTTGTTGGGCGCTTATATTGAACTGTCACTAAGTTTGATCATATTTATTTTAGTTAAAATTAATGTGAAAACTTTAGTAAGTTGTTTATTATTTCATCGTTACAATATTTAGAAATAATTTCCTTCATTTCAAGCCCTATCTGAAAAGATCTATGATTTCCATAATATTTGTACAATGTACATCAGTAATTTCTAACTATTTTTTATCAGTAAGTGAATTTCCAGACCTTTCTAAGGCTATGCAGCATTACCCGTTATTGTTTGTATCCTACTCATGGAAAATAAAGATGTTTGGGTATGTTATTTAGGCGGATATCTACATTTTGCCATTTCATTCAACTGGTTAAATCCCAATCCAGGAATTTTTTACAAGTGAAAAATAGTTTGTTGTGACTTACAAAGTAAGGCCCACCAAGTTCCACAGAGATGCCAGTGTATAGTGAGATGGTTTATTCAACACGTAAATCACAAGAAGACACATTAAGATCTAATATAGCATGATGTCCTAGATACATTAGTTTACATGTTCATACAGCATGTCATTTGTCCTCCAAAATAACAGGTCAGCTCAGGTCAGCTTCAGAGTGGTCTCCTGCCCTATGGGCCGTTCTGGTTCACTGTACAGAAACAGGAGATGGACTCCTGCCCTAAGGGCCGTTCTGGTTCACTGTACAGAAACAGGAGATGGACTCCTGCCCTAAGGGCCGTTCTGGTTCACTCTACAGAAACAGGAGATGGACTCCTGCCCTATGGGCCGTTCTGGTTCACTGTACAGAAACAGGAGATGGACTCCTGCCCTATGGGCCGTTCAGGTTCACTCTACAGAAACAGGAGATGGACTCCTGCCCTATGGGCCGTTCTGGTTCACTGTACAGAAACAGGAGATGGACTCCTGCCCTACGGGCCGTTCTGGTGAGGGGGATGATGAGGGGGAAAGTTAGATGCACACATCATGACCCGAAAACATGCTAACCTCTCACCATTAAAATAACAGGGGAGGTTAGCATTTTATATCATACCCCCAAGACATGCTAACCTCTCACCATTACAATAACGGGGGAGGTTAGCATTTCATATCCCCAAGACATGCTAACCTCTCACCATTACAATAACAGGAGAGATTAGCATTTTATATCATATCCCCAAGACATGCTAACCTCTCACCATTACAATAACAGGGGAGGTTAGCATTTTATATCCCTAAGTCATGCTAACCTCTCACCATTACAATAACAGGAGAGATTAGCATTTTATATCATATCCCCAAGTCATGCTAACCTCTCACCATTACAATGACAGGGGAGGTTAGCATTTTATATCGTATCCCCAAGACATGCTAACCTCTCACCATTACAATAACAGGGGAGGTTAGCATTTTATATCATACCCCCAAGACATGCTAACCCCTCACCATTACAATAACAGGAGAGATTAGCATTTTATATCATATCCCCAAGACATGCTAATCTCTCACCATTACAATAACAGGAGAGGTTATCATTTTATATCCCCAAGACATGCTAACCTCTCACCATTACAATAACAGGAGAGGTTATCATTTTATATCCCCAAGACATGCTAACCTCTCACCATTACAATAACAGGGGAGGTTAGCATTTTATATCCCCAAGACATGCCAACCTCTCACCATTACAATAACAGGAGAGGTTAGCATTTCATATCCCCAAGACATGCTAACCTCTCACCATTACAATAACAGGAGAGGTTATTATTTTATATCCCCAAGACATGCTAACCTCTCACCATTACAATAACAGGGGAGGTTAGCATTTTAAATCCCCAAGACATGCTAACCTCTCACCATTACAATAACAGGGGAGGTTAGCATTTTAAATCCCCAAGACATGCTAACCTCTCACCATTACAATAACAGGGGAGGTTAGCATTTTAAATCCCCAAGACATGCTAACCTCTCACCATTACAATAACAGGGGAGGTTAGCATTTCATATCAAGACATGCTAATCTCTCACCATTACAATAACAGGGGAGGTTAACATTTCATATATGTGCTGGACTACAGAGCCAAAACAACAAAACGTGTCACTGTACCAATACTGTTGGAGCTCACTGTATAAATTCACAAGTAAGAAAAAGTGAAATAGTGGCGGCACAGCAGTAAGTCATCAAGGTGACCACAGCAGTAAGTCATCAAGGTGACCACAGCAGTAAGTCATCAAGGTGACCACAGCAGTAAGTCATCAAGGTGACCACAGCAGTAAGTCATCAAGGTGACCACAGCAGTAAGTCATCAAGGTGACCACAGCAGTAAGTCATCAAGGTGACCACAGCAGTAAGTCATCAAGGTGACCACAGCAGTAAGTCATCAAGGTGACCACAGCAGTAAGTCATCAAGGTGACCACAGCAGTAAGTCATCAAGGTGACCACAGCAGTAAGTCATCAAGGTGACCACAGCAGTAAGTCATCAAGGTGACCACAGCAGTAAGTCATCAAGGTGACCACAGCAGTAAGTCATCAACACAGCAGTAAGTCATCAAGGTGACCACAGCAGTAAGTCATCAAGGTGACCACAGCAGTAAGTCATCAAGGTGACCACAGCAGTAAGTCATCAAGGTGACCACAGCAGTAAGTCATCAAGGTGACCACAGCAGTAAGTCATCAAGGTGACCACAGCAGTAAGTCATCAAGGTGACCACAGCAGTAAGTCATCAAGGTGACCACAGCAGTAAGTCATCAAGGTGACCACAGCAGTAAGTCATCAAGGTGACCACAGCAGTAAGTCATCAAGGTGACCACAGCAGTAAGTCATCAAGGTGAACACAGCAGTAAGTCATCAAGGTGACCACAGCAGTAAGTCATCAAGGTGACCACAGCAGTAAGTCATCAAGGTGACCACAGCAGTAAGTCATCAAGGTGAACACAGCAGTAAGTCATCAAGGTGAACACAGCATCATTAGGATCCTCTAAGTAGCAGACAGTAATACAATAATGCGATCGGTATGGATATGGTTGGAGTTGTGGTGTAAGGCTCATCATAGCTAGGTGGAGAAGTGACTGAACTGGTCTGATCCACTGGCCATCACTGTAGCATGGAAACGTCTGGGGCGGTCTGGGTCCTGCAGAGAGAGAGAGAGAAACCCAGCGGTCACCTATTCATTGAGTCTGATCTCTGCAAAAGCACTGGAATTGAGTTTCCATCTCTTTCCAAAGGCATAATAAGGGAACAGGCCTCCAATTAGACAGATAACTGTTTCTGTATGATAAGTTGGATTAAGGAATAAAGACAGACACCAATGTTAAGTTCAATAGCCTTGTTAAGCATTGTACAAATCCCTACGCCTGGAGTCTGGGGAACAGTCCAACTAGTCGATTACCTATCAACTAGACTCCGTAACATCATCCTTTTCAATAGAAAGTGTAAACATAACGGCATAACATTGAGTTCTTAACAGTCAAGTCATAACAATTGAAAAGCATGACATTTTCTTTTTACTTCAGCTGTCATCTTCCTTTTTTATTTCTTTTTTAATTAACAGACAACAAGTTAAGTCTCTTGCTTACAGAGTAAGCCTGTCCGGTGGCTTGCACAGCCGACCCACCCGTGAGTAAGTATTGGCTCTGACAGGGGTAGGATTAGGGCCACGAGCTGGAGAGTTTGGTGGGGTAGAAGCTTCACCTTCAGTTGGCTCATGTCTCAATACTGCACCCCTTACCCTTAGGCCTGGACTGTGATCCAGCTCATCTAGGTGAGTGTATGGCATGTTCTGGTTTGTCTGCTCTGCTACGCGCAGATCCACCCGATTGCGACGATAGAGGGAGCCACCAACATCCACCAGGTAAGAACGTGGTGCAACTCTCTGTAGGCATGTGCCCAGCCTCCAAAGTCCTGTGTGGTCTCCCGGCAGCGGTTTCATCCTTATAGTTTCACCCACCTCCAGCTCTGGTAGGTCTCGAGCAGTCCGGTCGTAGAAGCACTTAGCGAGCTGCTTTCTGTGACGCAGTTTGTCCGTGACGCCAACCATGACGCAAGGCTCAAGTAGCTTGTTAGCTACGGGGATAGTAGTCTTCAGACGTCTGGACAGAAGGCGTTGTGCTGGGCTGCTGTCCATGTTTTCGGTGGGTGTGTTCCTGCACTGTAAGATCGCTTTCCATGGGTCGTTGCTGTCGCGCAAGGCCCTGCTTAACAGGTTTTTTGCAATCTTGACAGCTGATTCTGCCTTGCCATTTGCTTTTGGGTGTCTTGGAGAGGAGGTCACGTGGTCAAACTCCCATTCTGAGGCGAAACGCTTGAACTGTGCAGTGAATTGTGGGCCATTGTCCGTGATTACCTTGTCAGGCTGACCTTGCCTTGCAAACTGCGCCTTGCAGCGCTTTATGACCGTCTCTGCAGACAAGTCAGGGAGCAGTTCAATTTCCCAAAAGTCAGAGTAATGATCAACGAGGAGAAGATAGTCCTTTTGTCTGTGGCTGAATAAGTCCATGCTGATGATTTGCCAGGCCCTTGTGGGCAGTTCGTGTGACATCATGGTTTCCTTTTGCTGTTCATGAGCGTACTCGTTGCATGTGGTACAGTTGCTGACAAAGTCTTTAATTTCTGCTTGCATGTTTGGCCAGTATAATGTTTCACGAGCCTGACGGTAGCATGCGTCACCTCCAACGTGACTGGAGTGTATGCGGGTAAGCATCTCTGGACGTAGTGATTTGGGAATAATGACCTTCTGACCTCTGAACAAGACGCCATTTTGCACACTGATCTCATCTCGAAAGGTCCAGTATTCTCTCACTGTGAAAGGTGTCTCCTCTTTCAGATATGGCCAACCTGCGAGAGCCATGGACTTCAGTGACTGTAGGTGTTCGTCCTTGTCAGTATGTTGCCTGATCTGGGCTAGGCGGTGATCTGTCACGTTTAAGTAGTCTGCCTGATTGATCTGTTGAACATCTTGTTGTTCCTGCTGTAGCGAACAGATGGCCTGCCGCTGATAGGCAGTGCCTCTACCTGTACATTGTGCTGTTGCCCTGCTCAGTGTGTCGCTGATGTACATCTCAGGTCCTGGCTTGTAAATGACCTTCAGGCTGTAGTTTTGCAGAGTCAGGAGCATACTTTGAAGCCTCTTGGGCGCGTTGAGGAGAGATTTACTGAATATGGCAATGAGTGGTTTACGGTCAGTTTCAGCGGTGACCAGCTCTCGACCATATAAGTAGTGATGGAATCGCTGGCAGGAGAAGACGATGCTGAGGCACTCTTTCTCAATTTGTGCATAGTTTTGTTCGGTGGGGGTGAGCGCTCGAGGCAAACGCAACGCATAAGGCAGCATAAGGCAGCATCCAAGTCCCCTTTGGCTAGAGTCGCTCTGGATTGTGACAGGCTTCGTGACGTCGTAGTAGCGCAACACTGGCATGGATGAAGCCAGAGATTTCATCTCCTGCACTGCGGCCTCGTGCTTGGGTAGCCAGTGCCATGGTGTGTCTTTGTCCAGCAACCGGCGCAGAAGCTCACAGACTGCTGATAGGTGTGGCATGAACTTTGCAAGATAGTTTGCAAAGCCGATGAGACGCTGTACTCCTTTTGCATCAGACGGGTTTGGCATGTCGAGGATCACTTGGACCTTGTCTGGGTCCGGCTTCAGGCCTTTTGCCGAGAGAATGTGGCCATGGAAGTGGACGTCTTTCACCTTGAACTGCAGCTTCTTCAGGCCAAGACGAAGCTTAACTGATCGGCAGCGCTCCATCAGTGCCAGGAGCTTCACATCGTGGTCGCGTTCTGCTTCTTCGTCTGTTTCACCACAGCCTACGATCAGGATATCATCGGCGATGGGTTCAATGCCCTTGAGCCCAGCCAGTAACTCGTGCTGCTTGCGTTGGTATACCTCAGGCGCCACTGAGACACCAAACGGGAGCTTGAGCCAGCGTTTCCGACCCCAGGGGGTCCAGAAGGTAGTCATGAAGCTGCTTTCTTCGTCCAGCTTGCATTGAAGGAATGCATCTCGGGCATCCACCAAGGTGAAAATCCTGGCCTTGGGAAGCTTATAGAGGACATCCTCTAGTGTCGGGCATGATGTAGTGGGATCGTTTCAGTGCTTGGTTCAGATGCTTTGGGTCGATGCAGACCCTCAGCTTCTCTGTTTTTTTCACTACGACCACATTGCTGATCCAGTCAGTTGGTTCAGTCACAGATGTCATGTGGCCATCGGCCTCATACTTGTCCAGCTGGGCCTTCACAGCCACTTTCATTGCAATAGGCACATTGCGAGGAGCACACTGGACTGGAGTAATGCTCTCATCCACTTCAAAGTGTACCTCCCCAGGCACTGATTCAACGGGCATGTTGAATACATCGTCATATCTGCTGAGTAGTTGTTCTTTGGACAGGGGTCCATGCTGGACATGATCCACAATGTGCAGGTCATTTGGTACAGTGAACTGCATCAGTCCTAGAGACATATCAACAGTAGTTCTCACCTGTATAGGGTAGGCACAGGTAGAGACATATCTACAGTAGTTCTCACCAGGATAGGATAGATACAGGTAGAGACATATCTACAGTAGTTCTCACCTGTATAGGGTAGATACAGGTAGAGACATATCTACAGTAGTTCTCACCTGTATAGGGTAGATACAGGTAGAGACATATCTACAGTAGTTCTCACCTGTATAGGGTAGGCACAGGTAGAGACATATCTACAGTAGTTCTCACCAGGATAGGGTAGATACAGGTAGAGACATATCTACAGTAGTTCTCACCTGTATAGGGTAGGCACAGGTAGAGACATATCTACAGTAGTTCTCACCTGTATAGGGTAGACACAGGTAGAGACATATCTACAGTAGTTCTCACCTGTATAGGGTAGATACAGGTAGAGACATATCTACAGTAGTTCTCACCTGTATAGGGTAGATACAGGTAGGGACATATCTACAGTAGTTCTCACCTGTATAGGGTAGGCACAGGTAGGGACATATCTACAGTAGTTCTCACCAGGATAGGGTAGATACTGGTAGAGACATATCTACAGTAGTTCTCACCTGTATAGGGTAGATACAGGTAGAGACATATCTACAGTAGTTCTCACCTGTATAGGGTAGGTGGAGACATATCTACAGTAGTTCTCACCTGTATAGGGTAGATACAGGTAGAGACATATCTACAGTAGTTCTCACCTGTATAGGGTAGATACAGGTAGAGACATATCTACAGTAGTTCTCACCAGGATAGGGTAGATACAGGTAGAGACATATCTACAGTAGTTCTCACCTGTATAGGGTAGATACAGGTAGAGACATATCTACAGTAGTTCTCACCTGTATAGGGTAGACACAGGTAGAGACATATCTACAGTAGTTCTCACCTGTATAGGGTAGATACAGGTAGGGACGTATCTACAGTAGTTCTCACCTGTATAGGGTAGATACATGTAGAGACATATCTACAGTAGTTCTCACCTGTATAGGGTAGATACAGGTAGAGACATATCTACAGTAGTTCTCACCTGTATAGGGTAGATACAGGTAGAGACATATCTACAGTAGTTCTCACCTGTATAGGTTAGATACAGGTAGATACAGGTAGATACATGTAGAGACATATCTACAGTAGTTCTCACCTGTATAGGGTAGATACAGATAGAGATATCTACAGTAGATCTCACCTGTATAGGGTAGATACAGGTAGGGACGTATCTACAGTAGTTCTCACCTGTATAGGGTAGGCACAGGTAGATACAGGTAGAGACATATCTACAGTAGTACTCACCTGTATAGGGTAGATACAGGTAGGGACGTATCTACAGTAGTTCTCACCTGTATAGGGAAGGAGCAGGTAGAGACATATCTACAGTAGTTCTCACCTGTATAGGGTAGATACAGGTAGAGACATATCTACAGTAGTTCTCACCTGTATAGGGTAGATACAGGTAGAGACATATCTACAGTAGTTCTCACCTGTATAGGGTAGATACAGGTAGAGACATATCTACAGTAGTTCTCACCTGTATAGGGTAGACACAGGTAGATACAGGTAGAGACATATCTACAGTAGTTCTCACCTGTATAGGGTAGATACAGGTAGAGACATATCTACAGTAGTTCTCACCTGTATAGGGTAGGCACAGGTAGAGACATATCTACAGTAGTTCTCACCTGTATAGGGTAGATACAGGTAGAGACATATCTACAGTAGTTCTCACCTGTATAGGGTAGGCACAGGTAGGGACATATCTACAGTAGTTCTCACCTGTATAGGGTAGACACAGGTAGAGACATATCTACAGTAGTTCTCACCTGTATAGGGTAGATACAGGTAGAGACATATCTACAGTAGTTCTCACCTGTATAGGGTAGATACAGGTAGAGACATATCTACAGTAGTTCTCACCTGTATAGGGTAGATACAGGTAGAGACATATCTACAGTAGTTCTCACCTGTATAGGGTAGATACAGGTAGAGACATATCTACAGTAGTACTCACCTGTATAGGGTAGATACAGGTAGAGACATATCTACAGTAGTTCTCACCTGTATAGAGTAGATACAGGTAGAGACATATCTACAGTAGTTCTCACCTGTATAGGGTAGATACAGGTAGAGACATATCTACAGTAGTTCTCACCTGTATAGGGTAGGCACAGGTAGATACATATCTACAGTAGTTCTCACCTGTATAGAGTAGATACAGGTAGAGACATATCTACAGTAGTTCTCACCTGTATAGGGTAGGCACAGGTAGGGACATATCTACAGTAGTTCTCACCTGTATAGGGTAGACACAGGTAGAGACATATCTACAGTAGTTCTCACCTGTATAGGGTAGACACAGGTAGAGACATATCTACAGTAGTTCTCACCTGTATAGGGTAGATACAGGTAGAGACATATCTACAGTAGTTCTCACCTGTATAGGGTAGATACAGGTAGATACAGGTAGAGACATATCTACAGTAGTTCTCACCTGTATAGGGTAGATACAGGTAGATACAGGTAGAGACATATCTACAGTAGTTCTCACCTGTATAGGGTAGACACAGGTAGAGACATATCTACAGTAGTTCTCACCTGTATAGGGTAGATACAGGTAGATACAGGTAGAGACATATCTTCAGTAGTTCTCACCTGTATAGGGTAGATACAGGTAGATACAGGTAGAGACATATCTACAGTAGTTCTCACCTGTATAGGGTAGATACAGGTAGAGACATATCTACAGTAGTTCTCACCTGTATAGGGTAGACACAGGTAGAGACATATCTACAGTAGTTCTCACCTGTATAGGGTAGATACAGGTAGAGACATATCTACAGTAGTACTCACCTGTATAGGGTAGATACAGGTAGAGACATATCTACAGTAGTTCTCACCTGTATAGGGTAGATACAGGTAGAGACATATCTACAGTAGTTCTCACCTGTATAGGGTAGATACAGGTAGAGACATATCTACAGTAGTTCTCACCTGTATAGGGTAGATACAGGTAGAGACATATCTACAGTAGTTCTCACCTGTATAGGGTAGGCACAGGTAGGGACGTATCGGATCACGAAGCCACAGCGTCTCTTCTGTGATGTGTTGGGGTCACTGGCGTGGACCAGGAACCCATCATGGATCTGATTGGTTAACATCAACATCAAGTCACAATCCCAAATGGAAACTTAATTCTTATTATTTGTGCAGCACTATTAGTGAGAAACATAATATAGTTGTAGAAGAATAGAGAATGCCCAGTGTATTTTCCTGTAATACTTCATGTCCAGTAGGACTTGGGATGGGGAGCTCCCTGTAATACTTCATGTCCAGTAGGACTTGGGATGGGGAGCTTCCTGTAATACTTCATGTCCAGTAGGACTTAGGATGGGAAGCTTCCTGTAATACTTCATGTCCAGTAGGACTTGGGATGGGGAGCTTCCTGTAATACTTCATGTCCAGTAGGACTTGGGATGGGAAGCTTCCTGTAATACTTCATGTCCAGTAGGACTTGGGATGGGGAGCTTCCTGTAATACTTCATGTCCAGTAGGACTTGGGATGGGAAGCTTCCTGTAATACTTCATGTCCAGTAGGACTTGGGATGGGAAGCTCCCTGTAATACTTCATGTCCAGTAGGACTTGGGATGGGGAGCTTCCTGTAATACTTCATGTCCAGTAGGACTTGGGATGGGGAGCTCCCTGTAATACTTCATGTCCAGTAGGACTTGGGATGGGGAGCTCCCTGTAATACAGAATGTCCAGTAGGACTTGGGATGGGGAGCTCCCTGTAATACAGAATGTCCAGTAGGACTTGGGATGGGGAGCTCCCTGTAATACAGAATGTCCAGTAGGACTTGGGATGGGGAGCTCCCTGTAATACAGAATGTCCAGTAGGACTTGGGATGGGTAGCTCCCTGTAATACAGAAAGTCCAGTAGGACTTGGGATGGGAGCTCCCTGTAATACAGAATGTCCAGTAGAACTTGGGATGGGGAGCTCCCTGTAATACAGAATGTCCAGTAGGACTTGGGATGGGTAGCTCCCTGTAATACAGAAAGTCCAGTAGGACTTGGGATGGGAGCTCCCTGTAATACAGAATGCCCAGTAGGACTTGGGATGGGGAGCTCCCTGTAATACAGACTGTCCAGTAGGACTTGGGATGGGGAGCTCCCTGTAATACAGAATGTCCAGTAGGACTTGGGATGGGGAGCTCCCTGTAATACAGAATGTCCAGTAGGACTTGGGATGGGGAGCTCCCTGTAAAACAGAATGTCCAGTAGGACTTGGGATGGGGAGCTTCCTGTAATACTTCATGTCCAGTAGGACTTGGGATGGGGAGCTCCCTGTAATACAGAATGTCCAGTAGGACTTGGGATGGGAGCTCCCTGTAATAGAGAATGTCCAGTAGGACTTGGGATGGGGAGCTCCCTGTAATACAGAATGTCCAGTAGGACTTGGGATGGGGAGCTCCCTGTAATACAGAATGTCCAGTAGGACTTGGGACGGGAAGCTCCCTGTAATACAGAATGTCCAGTAGGACTTGGGATGGGGAGCTCCCTGTAATACAGAATGTCCAGTAGGACTCGGGATGGGGAGCTCCCTGTAATACAGAATGTCCAGTAGGACTTGGGATGGGGAGCTCCCTGTAATACAGACTGTCCAGTAGGACTTGGGATGGGGAGCTCCCTGTAATACAGAATGTCCAGTAGGATTAGGGATGGGGAGCTCCCTGTAATACAGAATGTCCAGTAGAACTTGGGATGGGAAGCTCTCTGTAATACAGAATGTCCAGTAGGACTTGGGATGGGGAGCTCCCTGTAATACAGAATGTCCAGTAGGACTTGGGATGGGGAGCTCCCTGTAATACAGAATGTCCAGTAGGACTTGGGATGGGGAGCTCCCTGTAATACAGACTGTCCAGTAGGACTTGGGATGGGGAGCACCCTGTAATACAGAATGTCCAGTAGGACTTGGGATGGGGAGCTCCCTGTAATACAGAATGTCCAGTAGGACTTGGGACGGGAAGCTCCCTGTAATACAGACTGTCCAGTAGGACTTGGGATGGGGAGCTCCCTGTAATACAGAATGTCCAGTAGGACTTACGATGGGGAGCTCCCTGTAATACAGAATGTCCAGTAGGACTTGGGACGGGAAGCTCCCTGTAATACAGAATGTCCAGTAGGACTTGGGATGGGGAGCTCCCTGTAATACAGAATGTCCAGTAGGACTTACGATGGGGAGCTCCCTGTAATACAGAATGTCCAGTAGGACTTGGGACGGGAAGCTCCCTGTAATACAGAATGTCCAGTAGGACTTGGGATGGGGAGCTCCCTGTAATACAGAATGTCCAGTAGGACTTGGGATGGGGAGCTCCCTGTAATACAGAATGTCCAGTAGGACTTGGGATGGGAAGCTCCCTGTAATACAGAATGTCCAGTAGGACTTGGGATGGGGAGCTCCGGGTAATACAGAATGTCCAGTAGGACTTGGGATGGGGAGCTCCCTGTAATACAGAATGTCCAGTAGGACTTGGGATGGGGAGCTCCTCCCTGTAATACAGAATGTCCAGTAGGAGTTGGGATGGGAAGCTCTCTGTAATACAGACTGTCCAGTAGGACTTGGGACGGGGAGCTCCCTGTAATACAGAATGTCCAGAAGGACTTGGGATGGGAAGCTCCCTGTAATACAGAATGTCCAGTAGGACTTGGGATGGGGAGCTCCCTGTAATACAGAATGTCCAGTAGGACTTGGGATGGGTAGCTCCCTGTAATACAGAATGTCCAGTAGGACTTGGGATGGGGAGCTCCCTGTAATACAGAATGTCCAGTAGGACTTGGGATGGGGAGCTCCCTGTAATACAGAATGTCCAGTAGGACTTGGGATGGGTAGCTCCCTGTAATACAGAAAGTCCAGTAGGACTTGGGATGGGAGCTCCCTGTAATACAGAATGTCCAGTAGAACTTGGGATGGGGAGCTCCCTGTAATACAGAATGTCCAGTAGGACTTGGGATGGGTAGCTCCCTGTAATACAGAAAGTCCAGTAGGACTTGGGATGGGAGCTCCCTGTAATACAGAATGCCCAGTAGGACTTGGGATGGGGAGCTCCCTGTAATACAGACTGTCCAGTAGGACTTGGGATGGGGAGCTCCCTGTAATACAGAATGTCCAGTAGGACTTGGGATGGGGAGCTCCCTGTAATACAGACTGTCCAGTAGGACTTGGGATGGGGAGCTCCCTGTAATACAGAATGTCCAGTAGGACTTGGGATGGGGAGCTCCCTGTAATACAGAATGTCCAGTAGGACTTTGGATGGGGAACTCCCTGTAATACAGACTGTCCAATAGGACTTGGGATGGGGAGCTCCCTGTAATAAAGACTGTCCAGTAGGACTTGGGATGGGGAGCTCCCTGTAATACAGAATGTCCAGTAGGACTTGGGATGGGGAGCTCCCTGTAATACAGAATGTCCAGTAGGACTTGGGATGGGGAGCTCCCTGTAATACAGAATGTCCAGTAGGACTTGGGATTGGGAGCTCCCTGTAATACAGAATGTCCAGTAGGACTTGGGATGGGGAGCTCCGGGTAATACAGAATGTCCAGTAGGACTTGGGATGGGGAGCTCCCTGTAATACAGAATGTCCAGTAGGTCTTGGGATGGGGAGCTCCCTGTAATACAGACTGTCCAGTAGGATGCTGACATTTGTTGTTCTTAAAAAAAAAAATGTGATGACAAAAAAAAAAACAGTAGTGGGACTGAGTGACTTACAGACATCTGCCCAGCCAGCAGGGGGCAGAGTAGAGCGCTGTCTGTTTGCACCAGCTCCTCAGGGATCTCCTGGTTGACTGACAGCATGTTTCCTTGGCGGGTGGCGAGTTGGTGGGGCAGCATGCCCGAGCAGTGGCTTCCTGGAGGAGGAGGGGGAGAGGAGGGGAGAGGAGAGTGAACACTTTACTAACCACTCAGACTGTAGTCGTCTGTATGTCTATTAAAGAACAGCTTATTACAGTCATTTACTGCAGTCATTTCATGCTAGAATGACAGAGAGGTTTTCAGAACATTAACTGAACCTGGATAAATGCAGCTACATATTTTGAGGAGACATTTAAGTATTTATTTATCTAGCTGTGGCACTGTCACGATAATTATGTTCTCAGTGTTCATAAACCCAATTGAATTGATTACTCAGCCTGATACCCAGAATTTGCAGGAAACTGGTTGAAATGAATCAGGCGGAGGCCCAGCTACAATTGTCAGAAATGGTTATTTAGAGAGCTCTGCTTATCATTTCCGGTGCATTGGTCTATATACCTCACATTTCGTCATAAACGTCCCTCCTCCTCTCAGAAACAATGGCAACATAGTTCACAAGTCTTCTCCTATGCATACATTGCTTATCACATTCTGCAACACAATCTACTACAAGCCCAAGGTCTCCCCCCTCCCTGGGTGGGGAGACTTCCATCCCTGTTATACAATCTACTACAAGCCCAAGGTCTCTCCTCCCTGGGTGGGGAGACTTCCATCCCTGTTATACAATCTACTACAAGCCCAAGGTCTCTCCTCCCTGGGTGGGGAGACTTCCATCCCTGTTATACAATCTACTACAAGCCCAAGGTCTCTCCTCCCTGGGTGGGGAGACTTCCATCCCTGTTATACAATCTACTACAAGCCCAAGGTATCTCTCCTCCCTGGGTGGGGAGACTTCCATCCCTGATATCAGTTCCACAGTGGTCACAAGTTGTCTGCCACAGTTCCTTGCCTACCAACAGTCCCTCTTTCTTATGGACAAGCATTCTTCATCAGACAGGATATAATTCTGTTAGTTATATTTTTACGTTAAATGTATACCACATTTAGTCATTATTCATAAAAATCCCATAACAGGCACCAATTAGAACTGAACTGTGCGTTTCTGGAAACTAAATGATTTGGTGAGTTTTAGGTGGTCAGGGGAGCTGCAGTACCTGGGATGACCTTCAAGGCTCCGTTTTCTGCCAGTGAGTCGTCTAGAGCCAGCCACACAGACAGGACTGGACCCCCAGCTATTCCCCAGTACCTGGAGGAATCAGACAGCTGCTGAGTAAATTCTAGTTATTACTCAAAACGCTTACTCCATGTAGAAGTGTAGCAGTTGTAGTAGTAGTAGTAGTAGTAGTGTAGTACTGTAGTAGTAGTAGTAATATAGTACTGTAGTAGTAGTAGTAATATAGTACTGTAGTAGTAGTAGTAGTAACAGTAGTAGTAACAGTAGTAGCAGTAGTAGCAGTAGTAGTAGCAGTAGTAGTACTGTAGTAGCAGTAGTGGTACTGTAGTAGTAGTAGTAGTAGTAGTAGTAGTAGTAGTACTGTAGTAGTAGTAGTAGTACTGTAGTAGCAGTGTAGTAGTTCTAGTAGTAGCAGTACTGTAGTAGTAGTAGTAGTAGTGTAGTTCTGTAGTAGCAGTGTAGTAGTTCTAGTAGTAGCAGTACTGTAGTAGTACTGTAGTACTGTAGTAGTAGTGGTACTGTGGTACTGTAGTAGTAGGACAGGTATTGTGATAGCAGTAGTAGTAATAGTAGTAGTAGTACTGTAGTAGTACTGTACTAGTAGGACTGGCATTGTAGTAGTATTGTGGTAGTAGTAGTAGTAGGAGTAGTATTGTGGTAGTAGTAATAGTAGTAGTAGCAGCAGGAATTAGTATTATTGTAGTAGTATTGTGGTAGTAGTAGCTGTAGTATTGCAGTAGTAGTAGTAGTAGTAGTAGTAGTAGGAGCAGCAGTAGTGGTGTAGCAGTAGTAATATTGTAGTACTACTGTAGTAGCTGTAGTGACAGTACTAGAAGCAGTATTGATAGCGGTAGCAGTACGGTAGTAGTATTTTACTATGTTTGAGGTACTTTGTAACTGACAGTAGTATTAGTATTGTAACAGTAGTGTAGCTGTAGAAGTATTAGTAATGTACTCACCTCATATCCTGGTGCCAGGCCACGAAGGGCAGCCCAGTCTCACTCTGTTGGTCCTTCTCTGATGACCTCACTTCCTCCTCACTGGTCAGAGCGATGGCATCATTTCCTGCCTGTGTGGCTGTGTTGTGGGGTGTGGGGGTTGTTGGGTACTTGCAGATGAAGCGTGAGTCTAGCAGGATGACATCAGAGCCCAGGATGGACTGTACCACCTGTAGGATGTGGGGGTGTTTGGCCAGGCTCATCACCCAGGGGTACTGCAGGTGCACGTTGTGGAGACTGTACTGGGTATACTCCTCACCTGA